>NW_025111134.1:45000-47500 GCF_015476425.1 Leptopilina heterotoma | reverse complement strand
ATAAGGCAGACATTTGAAAGATGCGTCGCCGGTGCGAGACCGTGCGATCAGCACAAAGTTATTCAGAGTCACCAAAGTAAACGGTGGACGAGCAAAGCCCGCCACCGATTGGTTTTGATCTAATAAAAGCGTTCCTTCCATCTCTGGTCGGAACTCTGGTTTGCATGTATTAGCTCTAGAATTACCACAGTTATCCAAGTAAATGTGGGTACGATCTAAGGAACCATAACTGATTTAATGAGCCATTCGCGGTTTCACCTTAATATGGCATGCACTTAGACATGCATGGCTTAATCTTTGAGACAAGCATATGACTACTGGCAGGATCAACCAGGGAGCTTTGAATATATCTTTCAAGTAATATTATAAAATAATACACTCTCAGAACACTCAAGCTTCTTTTTATAAATATTGAGTGAGAGAGTATAAAATATATAATATGAAGAGGGTCTTTTAAACATCGAAAGAAACATTTTGTTCTAAACGATGAGACTCACATACAACATATATTTAATATATATTTTTATAACTGCTCTCCTTATATATTTTTGTTTTTTTTTTTATATAAGGGCATTCGTTCAACATTTACAGATTGAGTCGCCCTCATTTTATATATTTTGACTCGAAATCCGTTCTTTGTACATTTCAAAACGTACTCTCAAATATATTATATACAAGATATATAAATTTTATATACCCATCGTTAGACTTTGAAAAAGTCGTCTTGTTAATGTCTTTAGACATTTTTTCGTTAAAAATTTTATTTTCAACTTATTCTCGCTCGGAATCGAGTGAGTCGATGCTCTGTTGTATAAGTATAAAATTATTTTCAAAAATGAAAAAATTCATACTAAAACGCCCAAGGCGCTCGTCACATAAGGGCCATTTGGTCTTAGACGCCGACCCGTGACAATGCTGTGCTTACAAGGATCCAAATCAAAAAAAAAAGTGTACCGCGATTCATGGTCTTATGCATTAACTCTTATGCGAAAAGTCTCCAAGTGATGTACACTAGCCCGAACAGGTCTTCAAGTACTTAACCAATAAAATACAATTTTTTCTTTTTTCAATTCGTCTAAACCCAACTCATATCTATTCGACAAATTTTTCAAAGTTCCCGTGCGCATTGCTTTTATATATCGTCTAAACTAAACTCATCTTCACTCAAAAAATGTTTTCAAGCGAAAAAAAAAAATTTTTTTTTTTTTTTTGAAATTATTTTTTTTTTTGAAAAATTTTTGGTGCGCATTGCTTTTTCATTATTCGTCTAAACCCAACTTATATACAATCGAAAAAATTTTTCAAATACCACTCCTTATAAGGATCCAAATCGCAAAAAAAAGTGTACCGCGATTCATGGTGTTATGCATTATGTCTTATGGGAGAATTCTCCAAGTGATGTACACAAGACTAAACTGGGCTCCAAGTACTTTGAGAAAAAAAAATTTTTTTTTTTTTACATTATTACAAGCCTTCCTTCTCAAGCATTGCTTCCTCCTCAAAGCTAGTAGCCGAGTGATCATTTTGAAAAATTGTCTCTCAATCGTCTAAACCCAACTCATATCCGATCGAAAAAAATTTTCTAAGTCCCCGTTCGCATTGCTTTCAGAGACATCACTTGTCCTAAAGTTTACACTTGTCCAATGTATAAAGAGTGTTCACAAGTCCAAGGTATATAGAGTTGTCACAAGTCCAATAGTTTACAACTTGTCCAATGTATAAAGAGTGTTCACATGTCCAAGGTTTATAGAGTTGTCACAAGTCCAATAGTTTACAACTTGTCCAATGTATAAAGAGTGTTCACATGTCCATGGTTTATAGAGTTGTAACAAATGAAATAGTTTACACTTGTCCACTATAATCAAAGTGATCACAAGTCCTAAAGTTTACTTTTGTCCGCTATATAAAGAGTGATCACAAGTCCAAGATATATAGAGTTATCACTTATTCATTTGTATTAAGAGTGATCACAAGTCCATGGTATAATATAAGTTGAGTTGTCACATGTACAATAGTTTGCACTTGTCCAATTTATAAAGAGTGTTCACATGTCCAAGGTATATAGAGTTATCACTTGTCCAATTTATTAAAAGTGTTCACAAGTCCAAGGTATATAGGGTTGTTAAAAATACAATAGTTTGCACATGTCCATTATGTAGATAGTGTTCACAAGTCCAATGAATATAAAGTTGTCACAAGTCCATTATATACAGAGTGATCACAAGTCCAAAGTATATAGAGTTGTTACAAATCAAATAGTTTGCACTTGTCCATTATATAAAGAGTGTTCACATGTCCGAGGTATATAGAGTTACCACTTGTCCAATTTATTAAAAGCATATGGAGTTGTCACAAGTACAATTGTTTGCATATGTCCATTATGTAGAGAGTGTTCACATGTCCAATGAATATAAAGTTGTCACACGTCCACTATATTCAGAGTGATCACAAGTCCAAAGTATATAGAGTTGTTACAAATCAAATAGTTTGCACTTGTCCA
>NW_025111134.1:35000-40000 GCF_015476425.1 Leptopilina heterotoma | reverse complement strand
TCTTATACCCTTTACTCCAGACTCGTATGTCACGCCTAAGTATTTGAATTGTTCAACAATTCCAATTTGTCTTTTGGCTAGTTTTATACTTGGTGGTCTTCCCACGTCCAACTTGCCCTTTAGGAGCATCATGACCGTTTTAGTCTGTGATAGCTTCATCTTACACGCCGTACACCAGTTCTCCGCCACCTCGATTGCCATCTGCCCTTTTTCCTCCAGCTCTCTCCTAGAGTCGCCGCTGATCACTATCACCACGTCGTCTGCGAAAACGACAACCTCAAAGCCCAATGCTTCCAACAGTTTGATTAGATCATCAAAGACCATGTTCCACAGTACAGGGCCCAGAACCGAGCCCTGCGGGCATCCCTGATTCACTCTTCTCGACACTGATCCACACTTTGTCCTAAAGATCACAGTTCGGTTACTTAGGTAGCTCTTCAACATATTTATCAGTTGGTTTGATGCTCCAAATGACTTAGCTGCTTTTATCACTGCAGGCCACCATAGCGTATTAAACGCGTTGCTAATATCGAGAAAAATTCCCATGATATATTTCCCTTTTGCTTGCTCTTGTAATTTAATGAACTCGTGTAACGCATCTTCTGTCGACCTGCCTGGTCGAAACCCAAACTGCTTCTCCGACAGTCTTTCTTCCGTTAGAGGTACCAGCCTCTGCAATATCAAACCCTCCATTACTTTCCCAATAACGGGCAACAGGCATACCGGCCTATATGACGACGTGTCACATTTCGCCTTCTCCTCTGCCTTAAGCAGTGTTACCACTGTCGCCTTTTTCCATTCCTTTGGGAAGATGCTGTGTTTCCAGCATGAGTTAAAAACCTGCAGGAAGACATGTCTCCTCAAGTTCCATGCTCTTTTCAGTGCAGCCACTTCTATTCTGTCCCAGCCAGGAGCCTTGCCAAGCTTAATTTTACTCATTGCCTTATCTACTTCGGTTTCCGTGAACGCCTGCTCTTCGGCAGTTGCAGGTTGCTCTTCATTCGTCTGTTCCCTTATAAGCTGCTGTTCTTCCGTATCCTCCTCTGGGATGTCTTCGCAGAACAGCCCGTCCAACAGGCTCTCAGCAGACTCTCTCCAGTCCATCGTGTATGCGTCTCCTTTTCTAATCGCATTTATTGCCGCCATGCCCTTCAGCTTATTGCAACTCATCTTATACGCGTATCCCCAAGGATCCCTACTCGCATTCGTAATGAATGTCTTCCAGCTTTCCGTTCTCGTCCTATATATGAGCACATCGTACTCCCTTCTCGCCTTATAATAGAGCCTCTTCGCTTCAGTCAATTCCTCGGGCTTCTTAAACTTGCGTAGTTTCTGAAATTTCCTTCGAAGTCTATGAACACATCTCTTACTGCTCGTTAACTCGTCATTCCACCATCTAGCACAGGTTCTAGTTTTCCCCTTTGTTGGCATGGACTCCTTACATGCCTCAACTATAGCACGCCTCACTTTTCTGACCAGCGCTATAACTTCCGCAACACTTTCATTTGTACCTATATCTGACACTTTCCTTAAGAAGGCTTTATCGAAGATTTCCCATTTGGCCTTCTGAGTAATAAACTTACCCATTACTGATATCTCATCGCTCACCACTTGCTGCAGATCTCCTCTAAATTCGAAGGTGATCGCATTGTGATCGCTGGATGTCCAATCCTCGTGAACCATCCACTTTTGTATCAATCTTACCGACGACTCCGATGCCAACGTCACGTCGATATTCGACTCTCCACCTGGTCTCGAATACGTGTATGGTAGGTTTGGCTCGTTTATCACATACAAATTCATCTCCATTACAAATGCCTCAACTGTTTCTCCTTCAGGCGATAGATTATCTGAGTGCCATGCTGGCGAATGCGCATTCGCATCCAGGCATACTACAATTCGCTTGCCATGCAGCGTCCTCATGATTTTTCTTAACCTTTCTAAAAATGGCTCGATAGGGAGGGAATACTGAAAGTATCCGCTCACTAAATAAAACATTGAGTTACCATCGTCTATTTGCGCGCACGTGATGAATTGGTCGCTTAAATGCTGTAAGTGCATCACCACTATACTTGGGTCAAAGACCACTATACCGGCCCATGTCCTCTCTCCATGTGCTCCACCAGAAACGATTCTTGCTGAGCTGCCAAAGCTACTTATTTTGCCCTTTGTGGTATATGGCTCCTGTATTGCCAAAACCTGGATTTTGTTCTTTTCAACTTGTAGCCTGGTTTCTGCTACTGTTTTCATGCCTCTACCGGCATTAAGCTGTAGGATCTTTATATTTGTATTAGGTTCCGTAATCGGTTCGTTCCAGTAACCTCTCTAGTGCCGCTTTATAGGCTGGGCATGCCTTATCGTTTATCGAGTGGTCCGCTTTCTTCTTGGCCCTTCTGCATGCTGCACAGACCGGGCTCTTTTTGCTCTGCAAATCTGGACACTCCGCTATTTTATGACCACTCTGAGCACAATAAGAGCATACTTGTACCTCCTCTTTGCAGTATTTCGATATGTGTCCATACTGCTGGCACATGTAGCAGCGCGTAACCCCTCTATAATCTTGTACCTTGCATGATTGCCAGCTAAGGTAAAGTCTATTTCGATCATATGCTCTTGTAATATTCCTTATTTTTGGCGATACCTCTATGACCCAGTTCGTTAAGGGTCTGTCTTTCCTTCCAATTTTAAATCTCGGGATAAACCCAACTTTAAACTCCTCTTCGTTTACTTCCCCGAAGAGGTTGTCGTTTTGGTCGAAAATGTTTTTCGTTAACTCCAATGGTTCCAACTCTCTTGGGACATCAAACACTACTATTTTTGGGTTCAGAGCTCCTGATCTATTCGCCACAAAACCTTTTTCCAATAGACTTTTATGCTCCACTATTTTTGTGAGGTCGTTTGCTGTTGCAGTCTCAATGGCTATCTTTCCATCTCCTCTTTTCCTAACGCCCTTTATATGAATCTTTTCCTTCGCCGGATTAATCAAGCTCATCACCTCCGTCTTCATCCTTTCGCTATCATCCCTGTCCTTGTGGTTTTCCGGCGGTGATATAATCACAACCTGAGCCATTGTTGGGATTCTTCTATTTAGTCCACTAATCGGAGGAACCGATTCTTTACCTTTCCCAGCTATTGTCGCATATGTTGTCCCAGGTTGACTAAGCTGCTTTTTGCTTTGAGCCCTTATTTGCGCGTCCTTGCAGTCAATAATTCCCTTTAGGTACGCATTCCTCGTTAATAACTCCAGCGCCATCTTCGCCATCTCGCCTACGTGTCCCATGATCTCGTTTGTCAGGACTTTTGATACCCGCTTTGAGGGGTCATTTTCACAGCATTTCCTTACTGCCTCCTTCAAATTCTGTATATCTCCTATCTTGAGATCGCTCTTCGCTAATTCATCAAAACAGTCCTCATCCGAAGATAAATCAAGTTCTGAACAGGATCTCTTAGGTCCCCTTCGATTCCTTCTAGAATCTCTATCGCTAACAGCACCGGGGCCACCCTTATTGCCATTATTTCCTTTTGAGCCTAGGAGCTCATCTTCATCCATCGGCACATCAAACGTATTATTTTTATTATTTGACATTGTCATATTTTATTTATAAGTCCAACTTTTTGGTACTTGGAGTGTATCTCCGAGGACATTATCCCCTAGCTTGTCGAATTTTTCACTCCCCTGGTCGTGGAGAGACTCAGCCCTATTGTGGCCGCCGCGGTGCCCCCCGTTTAAGCTTCAGCAGGGCCTAGTACGTGCACCACACGTCACTGCTGGGCCGTCGGGATTTTTGCCTCATGGTCAGGCAGCCAGGATGCTTGGTGAAGGCACCCCGGGCCTGTGTACTATAAGGCAGCCTGGTGTGCCCCCAGTTTCTCCGCTGTACCCTCTCATGCTGACGTTCCCTCCGTCACATAAGAGTTTCCGACTCCACAAGCCTTCGGCATCCTCTTCCTTACGCTCCTCATATCTTCCTGGAGGAAAACTTTGTGCGCATGCTTACTAGTTTCATCGCTTTCTAGATAGGTCCAGTCCTCGCTTTTCATAATAAAAATATGAGGGAAATCGACATGATTCCCCTCAATAATCCGACACTATCAAACCAAAGACGCCGGTTAACGAGGTCAGACACTGGACTACCCTACTAGTCATCCAGCGCTGACCCCCAACACAAATTGTCAAAGTTCTCGTGCGCATTGCTTTTCAGAAAATTTTTGCATAAAAAAGGGATGTCACGCCTAGCATGACATCCCTAACGTAGTTCTGCACTTGAGCACAAACATGGTGCTCCGTGCGCATTGCTTTTGTAAATGAACCAAAATAACAAAGTTCCCGTGCGCATTGCTTTTTGGAAAGCAGAAAAATTTGCATAAAAAAAAGGGATGTCATAGCCAGTATGACATCCCTTTAATCATAGTTCCCACGCTTGTGTACCAGCCTGGCACCTCATGCGCATTGCTTTTGTTAATTGTACTAGAGAAATGGTCTAAAGTTTCTCATATTTCCTATTCTCATGCTCATTGCAACTAACATGGTCACCCATGCTGCTGGACCGCTCTTGTTATGTCCAGAGTCTCCTCCACTCCTCCTCCTCCCTCACCCGAACTTACAAGGTGAGGTCCCGGGCTTGGAACCGGCATAGCGGAGTTAGTAGATAGGGACAATAATAATAATAATAATAATAATGGATCGTCGGCTAGCTCATTGCTATTTCCTGCTGTTCCTTATCCAAGTGGATATACCAGCAGTTGTTGACATCTTCTTCTTTCTTCTTTCTTCTTTCTTCTTTCTTCTCTCTTCTTTCTTCTATTACGATCATGATGGATCTTGTTTCTTCTGTCTTCTGTACTTATGCTTTATTTCACATCATTTATCATTTCCTTTTGCATTTTCCTGTCCAAAAGGTCCCATTTCTTCCTCTTATCTACCTTTACTTCCTTATATCACCACTACCACTGCTCAAGGGATTGCCAACGGTTGGAAAAATTAGTCTAAGCAGAGTTCT
>NW_025111134.1:27500-32500 GCF_015476425.1 Leptopilina heterotoma | reverse complement strand
TTCATTGAGCTTTGCTCTAAAATCCCCATGACCTGTCAAAAACTGTGTCACATTATATCCCACTTTAAAGTTATTCATGCTTGTCCTTACTTTAACCGAAGGAATGTAAGAGTAAGTCACCCTCCCCTTTGCACATCCGTCCCAACGCCATTGCCACCTTTCCAAAAGTATAGATGCTATACGTTTTCTAGCACAGCTTCGTCGTACAATTATAGAAAATTGGAAATCCCCTAACACAAAATATTCCCCATTTCTCACTTTGTTCCTATAATATATTTCCATAGCCGCCAAATCCAGAGGCATCACCCCACAAATCACCTGTAACGCTTCCGTGGAAGCAGTCCTATAGGCCCGCGACATTCGTATTAACATTCCTCTTTGTGCCCTTATCAATACTAATTTATGGTATGCGTTTAAGAGAGAAAACCAAGCACCTGCACCATAAAGAACCATAGGTACAAAAACGGACAAGTAAATCTTATGCAGACTTGTATAGTTTATTCCCCAATTTGAACGAACAGCCACACCCAACCTTGCGTTTAACACCTTTCCCTTCGATGTACACTTCTTAATATGGCCCGTGATGTTCATTCGAGTTCCATAATACACACCAAGATACTTTGCCAAACTATTATATTTAATGCTCTTTTGTTCTAATTTAATTGTTGGTGGCCTAAGTCCGCCTTTACCTGTATTAACCAGTGAACCAGACACCGATCCCACATTTGCTGTCTTACCACGACCTCTAACTTTCGATTTTAATAAAACCATTTCCGTTTTTGTACTTGACAACGTTAAGCCCTCACTTTTACACCACTCGTTTAACGCATCAACCAAGGGTTGAGCTTTCTCCTCCAATTTTCGTCTACTGCCCGCTTTTATAATCAACAATATGTCATCCGCATAAGCCTTAACAATTGCCCCCATTTTCTCAAGTTTTATAAGTATTTTATCGATACTAATGTTCCAACAGTCAGGCCCCAGAATAGAACCCTGCGGACATCCTTTATATATTTTTCTTTCCACCGCGCTGTAATCTTCTTCAATTCTCACTATTCTATCACTAAAATAACTAGAAATCAGGCGATAAACTTGCATGTCACAATCCCTTTCTAATAGTTCATTTAAGATAGTTGGCCATCGTAAGTTGTCAAAAGCCCCGGAAATATCAAAAAGAATCGCGAGAACCATGTCCTCATCAGCATTCTTTACCGTACTTTGCAAATTTGTTAACGCATCAACTGTACTTTTATTTGCACGGAAACCAAATTGATCTTTAAAACAAAAACTAGGATTTACAACAATATTACTTATCATTCGCTTAATTAATTTTTCCAAAAGTTTACCCAGAATTGGTAACAAACAAACTGGCCTATAAGATTTTACCATTGACGGATCTTTACTTTTATCCTTTAAAAGAACCCTTATGGAACCTATTTTCCAAATCCTTGGAAAAACCCCCAATCGAAGACACTCGTTATACAATCTACACAAGACAGGCATAAAACCAAAAATTACAGACCTTTTCACTATCTGTACTTCCAGATAGTCCACACCCGGAGCTTTTCCGTTCTTAAATGATTTAAGTTCCCTATGAATATCTTCCGTTGTCCACTCTTCGCACTTCTCAGATATCGCCCACTTCACCTGCATTTGGTTTCTCTGCAACTTATCACCTTCACCTGCATCCTTCCCGAAGAACCCATCCAAAAATGCCTCCGCAGTACTAACCCAATCCTCAGAGTATTCACCCCCACTATTCAAGGTATGCAAAGCCGTCTTTGTACACATCTTTTCACTTGCCATTTTATACACCAAACCAAAGGGATTTTCACCACTGTCAGTTTCAACAAATTTCTTCCAACTATCCTTCCTGCTCCTATCCACCAGTTTAGTATACTCTCTTCTCGCAGAGCGATATTGAAACTTAAGACTCTCCCTTAATTCGTCACTTGTTTCCCTCTGATAAATTCTTCTCAACCTATTTACAGTTTTCTTGGCCTTGGTAAGACTCTTGTTCCACCAGGGCACCGACTTCTGAAAGATTTTCTTTCTTTTAATAGAAGCATCCGCTACAGATTGCAGAGCATCGGAAACATCCTTTGCAAATGTCTCTAACCCGCTTTCAGAATCAATTTGCCTTTCTGTCTCTAAAAGCATTTTTGCTTTTTCTGCTATTAACTTATCAAATTTTATCCAGTTTGCACTTTCCATATTGAATCTGGGTTTCTTAATACGCTCCGCCAAATCAAATGCCCCAAATGTAGTCATAATTGCACGATGATCACTTGATACTACATCCTCAATTACACACCAATCAATAACCTTCAGAGCAGACAACGTATCAGTTACCGTTACATCAATATCTCTTTTACCTATCTTAAAGGTACAAGGATTTCCTGGTCTATTTAACACTACTAAGTTCCATTGCGACAATAGATCCTCCACCATCTCACCTCGCTCATCCATTAAGTTAATATCCTCAAAAGACCAAAGTGGTGACACCCCATTTGCATCCATGCCAATCAAGACTCGTCTACTGTTTATCCTTCTAAGTGCGTTATGAATTTGATGTAAAATCACTCCCGGCGATAGAGAGTACTGCAAGTAGGCTGAAATAATATAAAAAGATCCAAAAGGCCCAACAATATGTGCACATACACAGTGACTTGTACTCACATCTCCCAAAACAGTAGCCGTATACTCCTTATTCAGTACCACTATACACGCCCACGCCGGTTCGTCGGCCTTATTTCCAGTCAGAATTTGGTTGGAATACTTTCCTAATCCTGACACTTTATTTTTGTAATTATAAGGTTCTTGCAACAACAACAGAGGCGCATTTCTCCTGGCAGCTGAGGAAACTATCTCGTCTGTAGCAAGCCTTCCCCTTCCAAGATTTGCCTGAATTACACAAAAGCGATTACTGGCCATAGTCGGTTCTATTTCGTTGTAACTCTAACAAAAACTTATATTGTGGACACCTTTCGTCAGCTGTATGATCAAATACCTTACCCATCCTTTTACACAAAGCGCACTTACGGCTCTCAATAGGCTTTTTACAACCCTTTGTAGCATGACCCTCCTCCAAACAACGACCACATGTTTCCTTTTCAGCTCGGCAAGATTTTGAGATATGGCCAAGACCCTGACACCTGAAACACCTACTTATTCTTGTAAAGTCCAAAACTCGACACCTGTAAGAACCTATATAAACTCTTTCTGCTCTTCGTAGATAGTTCCTGACAGCAGGAGAAACTTCCATTACCCAGTTCGTCGTGTCCATGTCCTTCCTTCCAGTTTTAAACAGGAAATTGCAGTTTTCATCAAATTCCGAAAAAGTCAATTCACCCAGAGTATCCTGGTTTTGCGCATATAACGCCTCTTTACACTCCTGAGCATCAAAGTCCGTAGATACATCAAAGATTTGAATCTTTGGCAATCTTTTGTCCGAGACACCTACTTCCAGTCCCACCTTTGTTAAGGATTCCATTTTAACAATCTTATCCAAATCCTCCTGTGTCTTCACCTCGACTAAAACGGCCTTCGAACGCAATTTTCTCACATTGTCCACGTGCAGTTTATTCTTTACCGGGTTAAGTGCCGTCAGAAACGTTTCTTTAACATCCTCAACTGTATCCTTTTCAGTTGCCTTAGGCATTTTTACTATTGCAGCATACTTTTTAACTGGCGGCTTTATCTTCGTTCGTCCCGTTATTGGTGGGCACCCCAAATTATCCTTCCTAAGTGCGCTAGAATAGGGTGTTACATCAAGCATTTCCCTACGCTCCATTTCAAAAATTCTTCCCTTAAGTGCAACATTTTCAAACGCCATACGTCGCACAACATCCCCAATTCTTTGGCATGCGTCATCAATAAAGTTAACATTTTCTTTCGTGATTCTACTGCCCTTAACATTTCTCTCTTCGATGAGAGCTCTAATACCTTTTGCAAACTCCTCAACTTTCGTGAGTGAGCTAATATCCTCCTGATAAACTGATTCATCAATAGCGTCATCCGTACGCTTTCTCTTTGAAGAGCTTGCCGTACTCCTCGAATCGTCAATATCCATTTCAACTTTATTTTTCAAATAAAAACTTTTAAAACATGAATTTAGTCCTGTGGAAAGTTTAGAACCACAAATAACAACTAGTTGAGAACCACTGATTAATTACAAAATATTGAAACTTCTCAGATTGAGAACCACTGTAATTCGCAAAAGAAATAAAAACTAATCTCCTACAAACCGTAATAGCAAAATAGTTATCTTAAAGGTTCCACAGATTGAGAACCACTACAAATTATTGCAAAAATTAAACTATTGCAATAAAAGCTCCACTTCATATACAACTTTAGTCTAGGTCACTACCACGCTCACTTGAGTCCATATGGCCTTAGGATCAATAAACAATCGAAATCTCAAATAAGTTGAGAACCACTGCACTTATTGCAAAATAAATTATTGCAATGGAAAGTTCACTTCATACCCCACAGCTTTAGTCTTGGTATATGCCGCACTCCGACAAGCCCTTATGCCCTTAAAATCACTTTTAAAAATACTCTGCACGATGCTATATATATAGATATACAGGGAGCATAGTGTGACGTCACGGAAAATCACCCGATTCTACGTCATCTCTTGCGCAGTAGCAAACTTACAACTAAAAAGGGTCTTTTCCCAAAATTACACAAACTCACGTAACAAAAACACGTTCAATGGTCCATACCCTAACCGGATATGGCCATGCCATAAGGGTGGTGCACCCCTATCAAATAGGGGATGCACAAAATTCGCTGCGCCTGCGCGATTTATTCGATTTTCACGAAACTTTGCACAATTGTTCTTGCCACGAGACTAACACTTTTGCAAATTTTTACTCACTTTCAACAATATTTGACCTTGAAATCGACTATCAAAGACAGAGCGACACAGAGTGCACGTCCGTACGGCTCGACAGCTCGAGCCTAGATCAGTAGATAGGGACAGCGGGAATCTCGTT
>NW_025111134.1:20000-22500 GCF_015476425.1 Leptopilina heterotoma | reverse complement strand
AGGCAAATGATAGCCTGCTTTAAGCACTCTAATTTGTTCAAAGTAAACGTACCGGCCCACCTCGACACTCGATAAAGAGCACCGCGATGGGATATTAGTTGGACCGCCCCCGAAGGAGCTAAGCCCACCGGTAGGACGTCTCACGAGCATGTCAGTTAAACACCGCGAGCGGCGAACCGACAGCGTGCGACACAGATTCAACTACGAGCTTTTTAACCGCAACAACTTTAATATACGCTATTGGAGCTGGAATTACCGCGGCTGCTGGCACCAGACTTGCCCTCCAATTGATCCTCGTTAAAGGATTTAAAGTGTACTCATTCCGATTACGGGGCCTCGGATGAGTCCCGTATCGTTATTTTTCGTCACTACCTCCCCGTGCCGGGAGTGGGTAATTTGCGCGCCTGCTGCCTTCCTTGGATGTGGTAGCCGTTTCTCAGGCTCCCTCTCCGGAATCGAACCCTGATTCCCCGTTACCCGTTACAACCATGGTAGGCGCAGAACCTACCATCGACAGTTGATAAGGCAGACATTTGAAAGATGCGTCGCCGGTGCGAGACCGTGCGATCAGCACAAAGTTATTCAGAGTCACCAAAGTAAACGGTGGACGAGCAAAGCCCGCCACCGATTGGTTTTGATCTAATAAAAGCGTTCCTTCCATCTCTGGTCGGAACTCTGGTTTGCATGTATTAGCTCTAGAATTACCACAGTTATCCAAGTAAATGTGGGTACGATCTAAGGAACCATAACTGATTTAATGAGCCATTCGCGGTTTCACCTTAATATGGCATGCACTTAGACATGCATGGCTTAATCTTTGAGACAAGCATATGACTACTGGCAGGATCAACCAGGGAGCTTTGAATATATCTTTCAAGTAATATTATAAAATAATACACTCTCAGAACACTCAAGCTTCTTTTTATAAATATTGAGTGAGAGAGTATAAAATATATAATATGAAGAGGGTCTTTTAAACATCGAAAGAAACATTTTGTTCTAAACGATGAGACTCACATACAACATATATTTAATATATATTTTTATAACTGCTCTCCTTATATATTTTTGTTTTTTTTTTTATATAAGGGCATTCGTTCAACATTTACAGATTGAGTCGCCCTCATTTTATATATTTTGACTCGAAATCCGTTCTTTGTACATTTCAAAACGTACTCTCAAATATATTATATACAAGATATATAAATTTTATATACCCATCGTTAGACTTTGAAAAAGTCGTCTTGTTAATGTCTTTAGACATTTTTTCGTTAAAAATTTTATTTTCAACTTATTCTCGCTCGGAATCGAGTGAGTCGATGCTCTGTTGTATAAGTATAAAATTATTTTCAAAAATGAAAAAATTCATACTAAAACGCCCAAGGCGCTCGTCACATAAGGGCCATTTGGTCTTAGACGCCGACCCGTGACAATGCTGTGCTTACAAGGATCCAAATCAAAAAAAAAAGTGTACCGCGATTCATGGTCTTATGCATTAACTCTTATGCGAAAAGTCTCCAAGTGATGTACACTAGCCCGAACAGGTCTTCAAGTACTTAACCAATAAAATACAATTTTTTCTTTTTTCAATTCGTCTAAACCCAACTCATATCTATTCGACAAATTTTTCAAAGTTCCCGTGCGCATTGCTTTTATATATCGTCTAAACTAAACTCATCTTCACTCAAAAAATGTTTTCAAGCGAAAAAAAAAAATTTTTTTTTTTTTTTTGAAATTATTTTTTTTTTTGAAAAATTTTTGGTGCGCATTGCTTTTTCATTATTCGTCTAAACCCAACTTATATACAATCGAAAAAATTTTTCAAATACCACTCCTTATAAGGATCCAAATCGCAAAAAAAAGTGTACCGCGATTCATGGTGTTATGCATTATGTCTTATGGGAGAATTCTCCAAGTGATGTACACAAGACTAAACTGGGCTCCAAGTACTTTGAGAAAAAAAAATTTTTTTTTTTTTTACATTATTACAAGCCTTCCTTCTCAAGCATTGCTTCCTCCTCAAAGCTAGTAGCCGAGTGATCATTTTGAAAAATTGTCTCTCAATCGTCTAAACCCAACTCATATCCGATCGAAAAAAATTTTCTAAGTCCCCGTTCGCATTGCTTTCAGAGACATCACTTGTCCTAAAGTTTACACTTGTCCAATGTATAAAGAGTGTTCACAAGTCCAAGGTATATAGAGTTGTCACAAGTCCAATAGTTTACAACTTGTCCAATGTATAAAGAGTGTTCACATGTCCAAGGTTTATAGAGTTGTCACAAGTCCAATAGTTTACAACTTGTCCAATGTATAAAGAGTGTTCACATGTCCATGGTTTATAGAGTTGTAACAAATGAAATAGTTTACACTTGTCCACTATAATCAAAGTGATCACAAGTCCTAAAGTTTACTTTTGTCCGCTATATAAAGAGTGATCACAAGTCCAAGATATATAGAGTTATCACTTATTCATTTGTATTAAGAGTGATCACAAGTCCAT
>NW_025111134.1:7500-10000 GCF_015476425.1 Leptopilina heterotoma | reverse complement strand
ATATATCTTTCAAGTAATATTATAAAATAATACACTCTCAGAACACTCAAGCTTCTTTTTATAAATATTGAGTGAGAGAGTATAAAATATATAATATGAAGAGGGTCTTTTAAACATCGAAAGAAACATTTTGTTCTAAACGATGAGACTCACATACAACATATATTTAATATATATTTTTATAACTGCTCTCCTTATATATTTTTGTTTTTTTTTTTATATAAGGGCATTCGTTCAACATTTACAGATTGAGTCGCCCTCATTTTATATATTTTGACTCGAAATCCGTTCTTTGTACATTTCAAAACGTACTCTCAAATATATTATATACAAGATATATAAATTTTATATACCCATCGTTAGACTTTGAAAAAGTCGTCTTGTTAATGTCTTTAGACATTTTTTCGTTAAAAATTTTATTTTCAACTTATTCTCGCTCGGAATCGAGTGAGTCGATGCTCTGTTGTATAAGTATAAAATTATTTTCAAAAATGAAAAAATTCATACTAAAACGCCCAAGGCGCTCGTCACATAAGGGCCATTTGGTCTTAGACGCCGACCCGTGACAATGCTGTGCTTACAAGGATCCAAATCAAAAAAAAAAGTGTACCGCGATTCATGGTCTTATGCATTAACTCTTATGCGAAAAGTCTCCAAGTGATGTACACTAGCCCGAACAGGTCTTCAAGTACTTAACCAATAAAATACAATTTTTTCTTTTTTCAATTCGTCTAAACCCAACTCATATCTATTCGACAAATTTTTCAAAGTTCCCGTGCGCATTGCTTTTATATATCGTCTAAACTAAACTCATCTTCACTCAAAAAATGTTTTCAAGCGAAAAAAAAAAATTTTTTTTTTTTTTTTGAAATTATTTTTTTTTTTGAAAAATTTTTGGTGCGCATTGCTTTTTCATTATTCGTCTAAACCCAACTTATATACAATCGAAAAAATTTTTCAAATACCACTCCTTATAAGGATCCAAATCGCAAAAAAAAGTGTACCGCGATTCATGGTGTTATGCATTATGTCTTATGGGAGAATTCTCCAAGTGATGTACACAAGACTAAACTGGGCTCCAAGTACTTTGAGAAAAAAAAATTTTTTTTTTTTTTACATTATTACAAGCCTTCCTTCTCAAGCATTGCTTCCTCCTCAAAGCTAGTAGCCGAGTGATCATTTTGAAAAATTGTCTCTCAATCGTCTAAACCCAACTCATATCCGATCGAAAAAAATTTTCTAAGTCCCCGTTCGCATTGCTTTCAGAGACATCACTTGTCCTAAAGTTTACACTTGTCCAATGTATAAAGAGTGTTCACAAGTCCAAGGTATATAGAGTTGTCACAAGTCCAATAGTTTACAACTTGTCCAATGTATAAAGAGTGTTCACATGTCCAAGGTTTATAGAGTTGTCACAAGTCCAATAGTTTACAACTTGTCCAATGTATAAAGAGTGTTCACATGTCCATGGTTTATAGAGTTGTAACAAATGAAATAGTTTACACTTGTCCACTATAATCAAAGTGATCACAAGTCCTAAAGTTTACTTTTGTCCGCTATATAAAGAGTGATCACAAGTCCAAGATATATAGAGTTATCACTTATTCATTTGTATTAAGAGTGATCACAAGTCCATGGTATAATATAAGTTGAGTTGTCACATGTACAATAGTTTGCACTTGTCCAATTTATAAAGAGTGTTCACATGTCCAAGGTATATAGAGTTATCACTTGTCCAATTTATTAAAAGTGTTCACAAGTCCAAGGTATATAGGGTTGTTAAAAATACAATAGTTTGCACATGTCCATTATGTAGATAGTGTTCACAAGTCCAATGAATATAAAGTTGTCACAAGTCCATTATATACAGAGTGATCACAAGTCCAAAGTATATAGAGTTGTTACAAATCAAATAGTTTGCACTTGTCCATTATATAAAGAGTGTTCACATGTCCGAGGTATATAGAGTTACCACTTGTCCAATTTATTAAAAGCATATGGAGTTGTCACAAGTACAATTGTTTGCATATGTCCATTATGTAGAGAGTGTTCACATGTCCAATGAATATAAAGTTGTCACACGTCCACTATATTCAGAGTGATCACAAGTCCAAAGTATATAGAGTTGTTACAAATCAAATAGTTTGCACTTGTCCATTATATAAAGAGTGGCCACAAGTCCATGGTATAAGTTAAGTTGTCACAAGTACAATAGTTTGCACTTGTCCAATTTATAAAGAGTGTTCACATGTCCAAGGTATATAGAGTTACCACTTGTCCAACTTATTAAAAGTGTTCACAAGTCCAAGGTATATAGGGTTGTTAAAAATACAATAGTTTGCACATGTCCGTTATGTAGAGAGTGTTCACATGTCCAATGAATATAAAGTTGTCACATGTCCACTATATACAGAGTGATCACAAGTCCAAAGTATATAGAGTTGTTACAAATCAAATAGTTTGCACTTGTCCATTATATAGAGAGTGGTCACAAGTCCAT
>NW_025111134.1:0-2500 GCF_015476425.1 Leptopilina heterotoma | reverse complement strand
TATTCTATCACTAAAATAACTAGAAATCAGGCGATAAACTTGCATGTCACAATCCCTTTCTAATAGTTCATTTAAGATAGTTGGCCATCGTAAGTTGTCAAAAGCCCCGGAAATATCAAAAAGAATCGCGAGAACCATGTCCTCATCAGCATTCTTTACCGTACTTTGCAAATTTGTTAACGCATCAACTGTACTTTTATTTGCACGGAAACCAAATTGATCTTAAAACAAAAACTAGGATTTACAACAATATTACTTATCATTCGCTTAATTAATTTTTCCAAAAGTTTACCCAGAATTGGTAACAAACAAACTGGCCTATAAGATTTTACCATTGACGGATCTTTACTTTTATCCTTTAAAGAACCCTTATGGAACCTATTTTCCAAATCCTTGGAAAAACCCCCAATCGAAGACACTCGTTATACAATCTACACAAGACAGGCATAAAACCAAAAATTACAGACCTTTTCACTATCTGTACTTCCAGATAGTCCACACCCGGAGCTTTTCCGTTCTTAAATGATTTAAGTTCCCTATGAATATCTTCCGTTGTCCACTCTTCGCACTTCTCAGATATCGCCCACTTCACCTGCATTTGGTTTCTCTGCAACTTATCACCTTCACCTGCATCCTTCCCGAAGAACCCATCCAAAATGCCTCCGCAGTACTACCCAATCCTCAGAGTATTCACCCCCACTATTCAGGTTGGCGGGTGAACAATCCGACGCTTGGCGAATTCTGCTTCGCAATGATAGGAAGAGCCGACATCGAAGGATCAAAAAGCAACGTCGCTATGAACGCTTGGCTGCCACAAGCCAGTTATCCCTGTGGTAACTTTTCTGACACCTCTTGCTGAAAACCTCTTCAAGCCAAAAGGATCGATAGGCCGTGCTTTCGCAGTCTCTATGCATACTGAACATCGAGATCAAGCCAGCTTTTGCCCTTTTGCTCTACGCGAGGTTTCTGTCCTCGCTGAGCTGGCCTTAGGACACCTGCGTTATTCTTTGACAGATGTACCGCCCCAGTCAAACTCCACCGCCTGGCAGTGTCCTCGAATCGGATCACGCGGGAGTATAATTGGTGATCGGCCGAAGCCTCACACCACTCTACACGCTTGGTTCTAGAATACCGTGACAGCCTGGATGAAAATCCAAAGGCGCACGCCTTCCGCCTAACCGAGTAAGTAAAGAAACGATGAAGTAGTGGTATTTCACCGGCGATGTTGCCATCTCCCACTATGCTACACCTCTCATGTCTCCTTACACAGTGCCAGACTAGAGTCAAGCTCAACAGGGTCTTCTTTCCCCGCTAATTTTTCCAAGCCGTTCCCTTGGCGTGGTTTCGCTAGAAAGTAGATGGGACAGCGGGAATCTCGTTAATCATTCATGCGCGTCACTAATGAGATGACGAGGCATTTGGCTACCTTAAGAGAGTCATAGATACTCCCGCCGTTACCCCGCGCTTGCTTGAATTTCTTCACGTGACATTCAGAGCACTGGGCAGAAATCACATTGCGTCAACACCCGCGAGGGCCATCGCAATGCTTTGTTTTAATTAGACAGTCGGATTCCCCTTGTCCGTGCCAGTTCTGAGCTGAGCGTTGAATGGCGGCCGAAGAGGACGACCACGACGGCAGAACCATCACGGAAGCCTCGCAGCAAGGAAGATCCGCGGGAGGCCAAGGCACGGGACCGAGCTCGGATCCCGACTCCCGAAAGAGTCATTCACCTCGCCCAGGCCCGGCACGTCAGCCAGACCCGCTTCCCGACCAAGCCCGACACCGCCCCGCTCCTCAGAGCCAATCCTTATTCCGAAGTTACGGATCCAGTTTGCCGACTTCCCTTACCTACATTAGTCTATCGACTAGAGGCTCTTTACCTTGGAGACCTGCTGCGGATATGGGTACGAACCGGCGCGACACCTCCACGTGGCCCTCTCCTGGATTTCAAGGTCCAGGGAAGATCCGGACACCGCCGCAACTGCGGTGCTCTTCGCGTTCCAAACCCTATCTCCCTGCTAGAGGTTTCCAGGGAACTCGAACGCTTATACAGAAAAGAAAACTCTTCCCGGATCTCCCGACGGCGTCTCCAGGTCATTTTGGGTTACCCCGACGAACACTCTTGCGAGAGCCCGAATTGTATGCGGTTCCGTGCCGGGTCCGGAATAGGAAACCGGATTCCCTTTCGCCCGACGGGTGTGTATCATTAAATTAAATTTAATATTTATGAATATACACCGTCATTGACATAGGATTTCTCCTAGGGCTTAGGATCGACTGACTCGTGTGCAACGGCTGTTCACACGAAACCCTTCTCCACGTCAGTCCTCCAGGGCCTCGCTGGAGTATTTGCTACTACCACCCAGATCTGCACGACGGCGGCTCCAGGCAGGCTCACCGCCCAGACCCTTCTGCGCACACCCCGCGAAACCTCCCTACTCGTCAGGGCTTCATATCAAAAAGTAAACTTTTGTTCTCTTGCCGGCTGACGGCAGAGTA